>NC_083648.1:13531238-13533804 GCF_963576545.1 Limanda limanda
AACAGCGCTCTCATGTTTGCCTGAGCTCAAGCTATAGGAATAAGTTTCCCAAATAGAATCGATACCTGTCTTTTAAATTGTTGAACCTCTGAGGTGTCATGGGAGAAAAGCTCCTGAGTCCTGACTTAGTTCAGGTGTTGTGATATAAGGTTTTAGATGTAGTCTGAGTGCACATACAGGACAGGAGAGTCAAATCTGTGGTTAGCACCTTCATTTATCGCCATTTAAATTTCAACGAAATAAATCTTCTCTCTGAATTATAGGATCTATCTTCCATCCAGTGTTTAGGATGCAAGTTGTCACTGTGGCCGCAAGTGTCTTAGAAAGAAGATCCAGAACCCTGCCTTTGTGGACAGCTGTGTGATATGGTGCATTATGTATGTCGGGTAACATGATAATAATACTGTCCTTTTATCGCCCTCCCTCCTTCTGTACATCCAGGGTAAGGCAGTAGGTCAGAAAGCTCCTCTGTGGATCCGGGCGAGGTTCCAGGCCCTCCTGTTCTCTCTGGGCTGCCACATCCAGAGGCACTGTGGGAAGGTTCTCTTTATTGGACTCTTAGTGTTTGGGGCTCTGTCTGTGGGGCTCCGAGTCGCAGCCATCGAGACGGACATCGAGCAGCTTTGGGTGGAAGGTGAGTCTCAAGTGATTTCTCATTCGATGCAGGCATGATGTGGAATGAGCGCTGTCCGTTTTGCACTGGTGTTGTGAGCGTTTCCAAAGTGCTTCCCTCATCATCATCCTGTGGGATACACTCAGCTTTTAGTAACCTGCATATTTGGATGAACGTGTAATTTATGTACTTTTTATCTAGAGATTGAATGACAATAGCGGCTGGTGAGAAAATCCAGCATGGTAATATTAGCGTCTAGGTGTTCAGTGACTCATGGTGTGTCTGGCTGAAATCCTGAGTGAAGCAGCTTCAAGGTGCAGTTGCCTTCATGTTAGAAATACTGTGACGTGGACAGACACGGTCGAGGCTGATTTGAGTTGTTTGTTAGTCTATCGCTGGTTGTAAATGGTTATTTTTGTTAATTTCTCACACATTACAACTCCTTTTAACTCCCGTGTCAGTGGCGGTTTGTGTCTTTTGTGTGTTGACAAAACTGTTTCCTCATGTTAGTTCATTTCTGCGTAAATCACAGTTAACCTGAGAAACCCAGACACGTCTCTGACACGGATGCATTCCAGTGTCACACACGCAGACACACTATATCTCGTGCTTCCTCTGTAAAGATGGCTGTGTTACGTGTTTGTGTGTGTGATTGTGTGATTGTGCGATTGTGCGTTCTTCTCCTCTACATCTATCTTTTACCCTAGTTCTCTGGCACGTTGCAATTTAGGTTTAAATTCATCTGTGCATTTTCCAGCGGCAGAAGCAGCTTTATTTGGTTTTTCACACAGGCCAAATTCCTTTTAAACCCCCAGGCTTTCAGTGCCGGGGCTGATCCCCGCAGCAGATGGACTGTGTGAATGGTTAGCCATCTTTGAGGGCCCTGACCCCTCCCCCCGTTCAGCTCCCTGTGTGGTCCCTAACTATTCTTGGATTCCATTCAACAAGAGGCAAGCAAGCAGGCACCACCTCCCTCAACCCCCTCCCTCCCTGCCTCCCCTACCTCCTCCTCCTCCCCACAAGAAGAAAAAATATAAGTGAATGCAGCTGAAGTTTACCCACCTGTTTTGCACGCTCTGAAAGCGCCACAGCAGTTGGTGAATATAAACAGACGCTATAGGGTTTTTAAGCCCACCATGTCACTAGAGGACAGGGGACAGGCGGCTCCCACAGGAGCTGAGTGGAGGTGTGGGAGGAATCGCACGCTGCTTGTGTCGGGGGAAAGGTTTGGAGGCCGTATGCTTCAACAAGTTCCTCTATATATCAGAATTAAAAGTGAAATCTCTTTAAATGTTGTCGTTTAAATGCTAAGATTGAGGTTTTGAGCGAAGATCCAGCGACAACAAGGATCAAGAGTTTCAAATTGTGCACAGACTCCCCTCTTTCTTTAGCTTTCATTCTGGTTAGTGTAAAAGGTTTCGGGATTACCTCTTGAGCTAATTGGCGTGGACGTCTCTTAAAGGAGATGTTTAGGTGTTTGCGTGCCAGTTGTTTTGCTGCGGGATTGAGGGAGTTGAACCGGGAGGCCTGAAAAGGAATGCTGTGCCTTTAAGAGGCTGTGGCCATGTTTCTAAAGTTTCTGCCTGCCTTGTTTCCACCAATAGCCCATTGACAAAGCTGCTAGGGCCTCAATGGAGAGTAAAGTGGTTCAGTAACAAGGAGAGGTTAGTTCTCCCTCTGTCTCTCTCTCTCTCACACACAAACATGGAAACACACACACACACACACACACATTTACACACATGCACCGTTGCACATAAGTGAGAACACAAGAGGGAGGAATGATACGCTCGCTAATAAGACAACCGATTTCAGATGAGGAGATTTCGAATGTTTTTCTAAAGTTGTGGAGTTTTATTGGATTATTTCTGCGCATATACCTTCACCTTAAAGAAATGTGTAATTTAACGTAAACATGTTTCGATCGTATCCGAAAATGAAGTTAGAGAAAAC